>NW_024881330.1:27197885-27235385 GCF_018691265.1 Tyto alba | reverse complement strand
AGATGTGATGGTGCTTCTCCCAGTCCTTATGCTGGCAAAATGAGCCACAGTATCGTGCTGTGTTGCAACCACTGCAGGTTTCACTAGCTTTCCGGCCACAGTTCCAGCAACTCTAGAAACAAAAGAGGGGGAGAGATGGGAGAAATTAGCTAGTGTCCTAAATTATTTATTAAGAGCAGCCAGCAAGGAACTGCTAGTCAACCCTCTGCCTAACCACGGTTGAGGCATCAGTAGGTGCCACCTTGGGTGGCCGAACCTGTTCCAGAGCAGCTCCAGTCCCCTGGGGGACTCTGGCCCCCAGAAACTGGGTGAGAACAAAAGCAGCTATTTGCTAGTACCAGCAAAGCAAACTCGTAGCATGCCCTCACATCCAGCCACCAGGAGCATGCTGACTAATAAAAAGTTTCAGTGAAACTTCAGCCAGCTCCTCTGCCAGATTTACTAAAACAAACAATGAAACACGCACAAAAAAGTGCTTTCTCCAAAAGAGGGACTAATGCAAGACAAGAAAGGGAGAAAAAAACCTAACACACGGGTAAGACTTGCTGCCCCAGGAAAACTTCGATTTTAATCATGTGAGTAATGCCATTTGACTCAGTGGAACTTCTGGCAGTGAATAGTTAAGCTGGAACCAAAGTCTTTGGCAGGATGGGAAAGCCACCGCAGAATATGTATGCTATTCACTTTCACACACTCTACAGCTATGCCAGCTGGATGCTGGAACACAGCCAATCTTTAAGTGATATTCCTCAACTACATTAAAAAAAAAAAAAAAAAAAAATTCCCAATTTCAGAATCAAAGACCTAAATCCAAAACAATATTTTAAGAAAATTAGACATTTAATTGGAGTTAAGTGGCTTCTTTAGAAAATATCTGTGTATTTTCCATCCTCCCCCTTTTTGCCTTTTTTTTTTTTTTTTGCTTGGTTTGTTTGCTTGTTGGTGCTGTGGTTTTTTTTTGGCATAGGCATGTACTGGCAGATGGGGGAAGAGTAACTGTCCAGTGCTCAATTGCTCAATTGCTCTTTGAGATTTAAATCAAACATATATGGCATTCTCAAATCATACTGATTAAACGCATGGAGTAAACCAGGTAATTACAGATACATGTGTTAGGGACTTTTTTTTTTTTTAGTTCATAAAATTGTTCCCATCTTTAAAAACACCTTTAAAAAAAGGTGGAATTACCAACACACAGAAACAGATGTTTCTGGTAGTTAAATGTCAGGAATTCAGACTCCTTGTCTGGTATCACCTGGTTTTGATTCAGTATTCATTGTTTCAGGTTCATTTTGCTCAAACTCTGTCCAGTGCTGGAGAGGTAAAACCACCTTTGGAAATGGATAGCTGTACTATTTCTGAACACCTTTTCTTTAAAAGATCTTTTATCTCCACAATGAAAAATAACTATAAGTAATTTGGAACACTGTACATGAACATGTGCACGCACCAACATATTTATACATACACCAAAATGACCTGGCAAGTTCGTATTACCATTTCAGAGGTACAGTGTCTCATCCTACTGACTGGAAAGAGAACAAATTGTGATATACCTGGATTCTCCCTCTTTTGCTATACTAATAGTTCTCAACAGTTGTGTTGTACTTGTCAAAGTTTCATTTTGCCAGCTTGATGCCTGCACTGTGACTGGTAAACACGGTGTAATTCTGTTACAGAATTTCCGCCTACTGCCATGCCTGCTGACCTCCTAGCTATTTGTTTCCAACTAAATTGCCAGGCCTGGGTTTGGCCTGTATTTCCCTTTATTCCCTCATCTGAAAACAAATACACATGTACAAAACCTCCCCATGCACACTTTTCTGAAAAGACATTTTCCCCACATGGAATAATGCTGAAGTCAGCCAGCACCTGTCCAGGTGCAGGAATCACTCCCTTGTGAAGATCTGATTGCAACATGGAAGTGTGTGCTTTAATTGTGCTGGAATTATTACAAGGATATCAAACTTTTTCTATTCAAATATCTGTTTAGTTAATATAGTCCCTCTTCTGGGGAATCTTCACTTTGCTTCCCTTTTTAGGGAAGGCCTATCTGCACAGGCAGAACTATCTCCAGATGTGACCAGAGACACCGTATGATATTTCAGTATTGATGTCAGAAAACAGTAATTTAATTCTAACAGTATTGGTTCAACCTTCTTATTAAAATAGTCATCAATTAACTATCAGCCTGTACAGAACATGAAAAGTGATACGTAAGTGCAAGATTTTAATGAAGTGACAAAGCTCTAAGCTGGCTCCTTACATGATTACTTAATGTGTCCTACATTGTCTGGTATGTGATTTTGTCCATTGGACACATTATTTCTAATTTAACAGGTCATTACAGCTTTAGTGTAATTGTGGGAATAAAAGCACATAAAAGACAAGAATTTAAAAATAAATTTTACAGCTCACATTGAAGCAACAACTTACTGCATTTAAACATCACTACAGTGCAAATTAACATAAACAAGCACACATGCCATGGGAGCTTGCACTATGACAGTAGCTGGATTTCATGTGCAGAACTCCGTCATACACAGCCCTCACCATTTTGGCCACTCATTTCTCCTTCCCATGGGCAAGTGGTGAAAAACAGCAGTAAATATCAGGCTCAGGTACCGCAAGCTTTGACAACATGATGTCTGCTGTTCCATTTTTTTTTCCGACAGCTCCAGAGAACAAATTCTACTGAGAAAAATCCAGGCTTGAGGTGCCAGCTCATATCCTAGGCTGTGCTTCACAGGCCCCTGTTCACATAATTCCAGTTAATCCAGACACCACAGGCAGAGCTTGAGCTCACCATGGGATTGAGCATGCTTAATCTTCCCTCCTGGAAATCTCTAGCAGGTACCAACAAAACAGAGCACCCTGGTTGAACTGTGTAGACAGCATCTCAGATAACAGGGGACCACAATGTCATGTTGGTGACAAGGTGGCAATCATCATACAAGGGCCTATGAGCAGATATATGGACTGCTTTACACTTGATTTAAGACTTTCCATCTCCTAGCATTGGCAAGACCCAGCCTGGAGCACTGTCCAGGTTAGAACAATGCACTTCAAACACAGCAAATCAAATAAGACAAATAAGACTTGGAAAGAACTCAGAGAAAGGCAGCCAGAATAATCAGAAGTCAGACAAACACACAAGCTATGAGAAGAGACTGAACGAACTCAGACTGTTAAAGAGAGATAGTAGCCTGAGAGGGGACAGTAGCACCCAAACATCTTGGAGGCTACTGTAGTGAAACAGGCAATGACCATGTCTACACAGATGAGCAGGAAGAGTAACGGGATCAAACACCTGCAAGAAAAGCTGGAAAGCGATATTATGAGAAATCATTTTAAGGACAGGCACAGATTGACTAGAGGTGCTGGAGAGTCTCCATCACTCACAGGATGGAGCAAGCACAGGAAAAGCAGGCATCTTACAGGAATGGTACAGCTAGAGTTGGTCATGCATTGGGAAAGGGAGTTACAGATCTCTCAAAGCCTCTCCTGGTCTACCTTCTCTGTCTTTATGTAGTGACCTACTACACTGCACTTCCAGCTTGTGCTTTATAGTTCCAGATGTAGCTAAAACTATGAGGAGGACTGGATTACAGTTTAACTCTGCATTGATTTTCCTGTGAAACAGTGAGGTTACACAAAAGGCCAGATTCTCAGACTACATAATTCAATTTAACTTCACTCTCTCGAAAATGGATTAATTCAATGAAATTGGGCTAAATTACACCAGATGGGAATCTTGCTCCGAATTAATGCCACCGATCATATTTCATTCTCCTCTTTCAACTGACAAGGAACATCAGTCTTAGGTCAGAGCCTTATCTTAGGTCAGACTCTTAATTCTCATGCACTTAAGCTTCCATCTCCAAACAACAGAACTCAGAAACTTATGTTTGCCATCATGAAAATTCCTAAAAACAAATGGTCTCCATTTCTGTGGTCTCCATTACCAGGATACATACTTGTCAATAGTTTTGCCCATCCAGTCGCTTTCATCTTTGAAATATTCAACCGCAATTGAGTATTTGCCTTCCTCTGACACCTCCAGCTGAGACTGTGTAGAGCTTGCTTAAAGAAGAAAAAAGCCCCAAATGGATTGTGACATGTCAAAGAGATGATGAACTCTGAAATGTCGCAATACAGTGTCAAACACTGCTCTGTCATCCTTGACAAATTCTGGATTTCCCCAGTTTACCAGGAAAGGAAGAATGGCTGGGGTATGAAGAACCCAGATTTTTCCTGGTTCTGCAATGCCCATGGCATTCAAAACTCTATCACTGCTAACCACAAGAAAAAGAACATCTAAAAATCACTGAAACCACAGTGGCGTAAATGAGGACTGTATGAGCCACTGAACACCAGTGTAAAAAACCAGCGAAGTTGTTTATGGAAATGCTATCCAAGACCCGTTAGAAAGGGAAACACATTGTACTTTGGAAATTCCCACGCTGCGTCAAAATGCAGCACTCCATACAATGATATTCAAACCTTTAGATGCTTCTAGTAAAGTTATACCTATCACTGAACACTTCAGGCTTCCCAAAGCCACTGTTTATTGTGTGAAGTACATCTATGTTCATACAAGTCAGCATGAGAGAAGCTAAATCCTGACAACAGAAGTGCGGAGAAACATACGGAGGAGATGTGCAAGCTGGCTAGCCAGGCTTAGCTTAGCAGTCTGGGGCAGTGCCAATGCTCACATCACATCTGGACTGATCCTGTGCAGAACACATGGCTCTGGCGCCTCTGTGCCACCCACCACTGCAGGGGATGATGTGCTATTTTCTAAGAGATACCCAGCCAAAAACATTAAACATTAGCTGACATAGGTATTAAATTTAATACCAGCCTAGAAACTAGGCTTGACTGAATCACAGCATCTGATGCACAGCATCAGGTTTGCTGGCACAGTCCTGCTCTCAATGGATTGGTCAGCAGAGATTGAACCCAGCTGTCTTCAAAATGTCAGGTAAGTGTGATATTCACATATAGCATAAACTGCTGCAATATAAACAAGCCCTAACATTACACATCTCTTAAAAGCAGTGTTGGACCAGTTACATACTTGTTTTATCTGAGCAGATGTCAGCATCTGCTTTAAGTAGAGGGAACCGAAACATTTGTGTTCCTTCCCTGTCCCCAGCCCCCACCCTACTCAAAAGTGAGGAAGAACACTGAGTGTCAGATTTTTCAGTGGCATTTTATACCAGAGCAGAAAGACAGATGTTTTGATGATTTTTTTTTTCCCCTCACAATCTGGGCAGACAGTCTCTTTGCTAAGCTGTTCACCCTTACTATTAAAATTGATTTGCACAACAGTACATTGCAGCCAAAGCAAGCACAGCAGTCATTAAAGACTAGGCTGCTCACACATGTTTCTGTACTTAGCCAAGTCAACTACTAATGAATGGGTCATCTTTTGCAAGCAACTAGTAAAGAAATAATTTGTGGTTCAGAACAGCCATGCTGACAGGTAGGTCTTCTGTCCTTTTGCTTTCCAACAGCAGCGTGCTCTCTTAGCTGGTCTTCAACAAATCCCTCATTAGAATAGCGGAAAATAATGAACATGTCCCAGTCAGTCACAAGGGCTTATGCTGAAAATCTATGGAAATCTTTAGAAAGTAAATGTACAGACACTGAAGCTGTGGCACTGAGGGTTAAATCATACTGAACAATTCAAACATAAGCAAAGAACAATAGTTCAATAAGGGATCAGGTCAGGGTCAGAAATTAAAACTATACTACGTAATGTGGTAATTCTCAAAATACTGTAGACCACTTCTTAAAAGTCAAGATGTTTCCAAATATCACACCTCCCCTATTAGTCCTCTCACTGTCCTCGGCTCCCTTTATTTTGCTCTGGTCAGCTCAACATGCCCAACTTCACTGTTTTCTTGCAGACAATCTTACGCTCAGGGATGCTACTTCTGGGTTAAAATCAAAGCAAAACAAAACACAACCCCGAACAAAATCAGAAAAAAACAAACAAAGAAACAAAAAATCCCTAAACAACAACAAAAAACCCAAACAAACAAACAAAAAAATGAACACCAAAAAAAAAAAAATCACCACCACAAAAAAAAAAAATTAAAAAACAATTTACTTCTCTTTGTGAGACTTCTGAAAGGTCTTGGATGAGGAGACTACATATTACCTTAAAATTATATCAATTACAAAAATCTTGAGTCTTAGTATTAGTTATCACTTTGAGCTTTGGAGAAGACTGCAGTAAAAATCATGCCACAAAGTTCTCACACCAGAGCAGTTTCAAGAAGCCTCAGCTAGATCCAGGTTGAATTTTCCTGAATAACAAATGAAGAGCTGTAAGGGAGAAACCTTGCCAATAGACAGGGAGTGGCCATATCAGATGAAAATTATATCCAATACATTAGAAATCTGGTGCCAAATTCACATCTCCATTCATAGTTTCAACAGCCAAAAGAACAAATGACACCCGTGGGAGAAATATTCTCTGTCAGGAACTGCATGGAGATTATATAGCAGCCTACACTGAGCTCTCCTGCAAGCTTTGGCATAACGTCCTGCCAAGGATAAGAAATGAGGAGTGATGCTCAGTCTTCCTCTAGACCTGCAAGACTGCAGAAGCTGCTATTCAGCATTCTCATATTTGGAACTAGAAATACTCTAGCCCTGGAAATATTACTCCGGTCCCTGTAATGCACAGGAATCTGCATTGCTGGAAGCGTTCTGTTGAAAGTTGTAAACAGAAGTTTATGGAGACTTACAACCTTGACAAATGAGGAGGGACAATCACAGGGAGATCAAGAGATAATGAACACCAAAGCAAATGTGAAGTTTTATTCCTCAACCTCGATCAACACAAGGTCTCATCTTCAAAGAAACACTTTTCAAACACTGCCAAACTGATCTTCCATCTTCAAAGAGGAAGGAAAAGTCTGGTCCATTCTTAAAGGAGTTATCCAGAAAAAAGGATCGGATCGCCTGTGTTAACAAGTAATTGTGAGAAGCATTGCCCTAAGTGTTTGGAGTTTGTCAAAAGCTGAAGAGGAACTAATTATAAAAACCTAACAGACACATCTAACTCTCAAGTAAGTATCACTACCATTCCCTTTCACAACTGATCAAGCACCTGTAAATACAAACTAAGAAAATTTGAGTTCTCTCTGCAGGTTTACTAAAACTTGCATTTTTCACCTCAAAACAGCCACCCTGATGTGCCCCTCATGACCACAGGGGTGAAAGCTGCAGGATCAGGGCACGAGACTTCATTTCTAGGTCCAGGATGCTTGTATCCTCCTTGAGGATGCACAGCCCTGAGAACATCCATAACCCTATGAGCCACATTTCATTAGAATGCAATTAAAAGAATTGTTTTATTATTTAAAGTCCTGCTTCCAAGAAGTGAAAAACCTCATAAGCAATTCTGCTGGAGAAGTAAAGATGTCTGTTGTTATACAGCTTTTTCCAGAGGTGTGATTTCTGAGGAGTTAATTACATCACACAAACTCTCTACACATTCCTTTGGATGCACATTTGCTTGTGGAAGAATAGGCTATATGTATTGGCACATAAATATATCCTCTGTCCTGCCTACACTGTATCAGTTCACTAAACAGATTTAATTTGACGTTTCCTCCAAAGGCATTTACCTTTGGAATTTTGGTTTTAACAATAGGAGTCTCTTGTATAGATACACACACAAAATGACAGCTCTTAAATGATGCTAAGTCAGACAAATGCCCTTTCCATGAACACAGTGCAGGAAAAATGTCCTTGACTATCTCAGATACAAAATGCCAATAAATTGAATTTATGTCTCATTTAATCTACAATGGAACAGTTAGTACTTAAAGGGTACATACACTTCCCTTAGTCCCTTTCTTCCTGAGAAACTTTCAGATGCTGAAAATCAATTCCTTTTGTCTCCCTGTTATTCATCTGCTACACATTAAGGAGAAACTCTGGGCATTCAGTGATCCCACAATGGTCTTTCATCTCTAGAGAAGCCTGGTATGAATTAAAATCTTATGCTCCTTCAAATTATGGATGCATACTGCAGCATGCCACTGACTTATCTGCTTGTGATTTTTGCCAGTTTCCTCAGCATGCTGCAGCTAGCTCATCTGCATCTTTCAACTTAACTGACTCTTCTATAATGTTGCCCATTCAGCCCATGAAAAGTTCTTTGGCACTAACATACACAAATATATGTCCCCACACAACAGGTATCACCATCTACTCTTCTTTCCAACTCCCTGCCATTTAGAATGTATATTAAAAGGTGGGTTTACTACAGCCAAGATCTTAGTACAAAGATACTTCATCAAAGTAATGTTCTTTTATTTCAGTGGCCTTCAGAGATTAAGATTATATACAAATAACTTTTAACTGACATCATTTCTTTGTCATGTCTGGTTTTAAGGGCAGTTTTAACTTAGGACATTGTTTTTCTGTAACGGACATAAAATCTAATTGCTATCTAGACTGCTGCAGTACTGGTCAAACACATGCTGCTCTTTCACTCCCAGCTTCCAGCTAGTCGTGCTGCTGCATGTCCCATACCACAGCAATTCAAGGCTTCCACTCTCAGGTCTGAAAGTAAATCAAGGCTTAACATACTTATTCTTCTTTTACACTTTGTTGCTCTTTCAGGCTATTTTCCTCCTTCTGAATACTGTTTGCATTCTCTCACAATACTCCCTGCAGCCAAAGCAACACATTTGAAATAAGGAAACGCTTGCAAATCTACATTCACATTCCGTCCTACAGGAACCATCATCTTTTGCTAATCGCTTTGACATCCAACACCTTCCCCAGACAAGCTTTTAGCCACCTTGCTCTACAATCTCTTAAATGAATCATTTCTTTGTTTAAATTAGATTTCAGTGTGAAATATTTTCCACCAGGCAATCTTGTTATCTATTCAATATGGTAGTTTGAAGAGCTTTAAAATAAAGCTACTGAAAAGCTAAATTAGAACAGAAATGTGTGCATAATATGTAACTCGGAACAGCAGTTAAAAGGTGAGAACACAGATCAAGTTCACTAGCTATTTTGGGCTCAGATTCCAACATAGCCAAGAAAATTTGGAGCTCAGCATGTGCTCTAAATACACGCCCAAAGCAACTGTGCAAACAGTTAATAGCGGGCACTGAACTGCCATGTCACACGGATAGCCTGTGCCGGATTAAAGCTAGCTCGGACGTGCCTGGGGTTTGGAGCCAGAGGTGATGCCTGCCTGGCAAAGCCCTTACCTCGCTTGAATCCTCCTGCTGATTAATAACAGCTAGTGCATCCTCTGCAGCCTGGCGCTTGGCTTCAGCAACCGTGCGCTCCATCTTGGCTCTCTCCGAAGTGATCATGTCGTGAGCTTTCCGCTCTGCCTCCGACACTGCCTTCTGCAACTCGGCCATCGCCTGACGCTTTACTTCATTGACAGCTTCTTCTACAAAGGAGGGAAGAAATTCTCATCAGCACAGGATGTTTGGCACAGGGCGATGTAGGACCGATGCATGAAATGCAGCAGATACTCAGCTATATTTAATCTTCCTTTGGAGTAGGACAAGAGGAAACTGGTTCCTCAAGACTCTTCAAAAGACAACCGAGGTGCTTCTTTACTTCCCCATCACCAAAGTCTCTAACACTCGTGCTATTCTGCTATTCTGCTATTCTGATTCACAGTCAGTACTCTTTTAAGTACAGTCATTTCAGATCTCTGGTGTGTTGTTTCTGTAATTTTTTGAATGTTTTACTTGGAAAATTAGTTTTGTAGCACACCAGATTTATTAATATTTTTGGCAAGAATAAATATTTAAGATGTAATATTACAGACGTTTTCAAAAATGTATCTTTAAACTCTGGAAATTAAGACAGGATTTAGAGTCATTAATAATTTTTTCCCCATATGTTAATGAATAAATGCATTAAGTTAAAAAAAAAGTTTATTTTAAAATCGCTGGTCTAATATCTCTTCCTGGATATATAATTTTATGAGCCAAAATTAAAATTTGTTTATGAACATTCATTTGACCTCTTGATCTCTCCTTCAAACTCATGTTTACACTGTGAAGACTCAACTTCCTGGCTCTGCCGAGCTCTTGAGCACACCAGAGCCAGCAAGGCTTCAGTGCACAATTAACACTGAGCAGGGGCACACCACTTCATTAAATTCAAACCTTCATGCTCCTTGTAAAATAACTAAGTCAGTATGAGCTGTTTCTTCAGTATATACTAGCAGCATATCTTTTATTCTGGAAAATATGGATTGTCACAAATTAGTTATTTGGGTTTTGATGCAGGAAGAGTGCAAAGATTTTACTAATGAACAGTCTTTTAATTGACAACTAAAACAAGTAATTTTTTTTTTAATTAACTACTCTAATTAACAAGGAAACCATCCTCCCCCTGAATTAGTTTATCTAATTTTCATCTTTATTCAAAGCAAAATGACAATGATTAATTGAAAATTTAATAAGCAGTAATTATTAACTTGGCAAACCTAGTACCAATTAACACTCTATTAAAACTAATTATGACATGTTTCATTCAAGTGTTTGCACTTAATTGTTTCATCCACTTAAAAACCACCTTAATTAAATGTTCTGTTTAATTAAAAACATAGATTTCTAATAAAAATGTTTTACTGTAGATTAAAATCTAAGTATTACAACTGTGTTATGGGTTTTAGTCCATGTATTTAGTCCATGTATTTGTGTGCATGCACATAGACCTAACTCTTATGTACAGATACTAAGTCAGTAACTCTCTTGAGTTATGTCTGATAGATCTGCACTTGTTATTTAAAAAAAAAAATGACAACGTGAAGTCTCCATTTTCAGTTATTAAACAAATTATGATAAAGACTTAACTTTAAGCCATGTACTGACTAAAATTGAATTAATTAAAATGAAAGAAGAGTTCTATTGCTCTGTGTGTGTGTGTGTAACGCGTGTGCATGTCTGCGAGAAATGTTTCAACTGAAGTTGGGGCGGGGGAGAATTTAGAGATAAAACTTATGCCTTTATTTTTATGAGGCTGAAAATATGCCCTTATATTACCCTACCATAAATGTTGTTTAGGGGAAAGCCTCAGGAGAGGAAAAAATCATACCCTTCAACCACACAGCCAAGGCTTAATTTACTTTGAATATTCAAGGTGAATTAAAATTCTATCTAAGTGGCAATACAGGACAATAATTTTTGCTTACGATCAAAGCTGCAGCTAGACTAATTGTATATGCAAATCAGGCAATTTATATTTAAATTATGCATTCCTATTCTAGTCCCACAGGCGCACACAGATCAGCAAAGGGAATTGGTAGGACATTTGCAAGGTGCTTGAATATTTATTACCAACTGCAAACATTCACTGATCGTGAGAAAAGAAATATACACAGGCAAACATACAGATGCGATTTTATTACCATTTTCATAAAAATGAGGCAACTTAAATACAGACGTTTTGTGTCTATGAACTGCAGTTACTAACAAAGTGGATTTCTTTGAGGACATCTGTACTCTTGCTGATATTTGCTACAAATAGAAATTATCTTTGTATGGCATGATGCACTTTCATTACTTCATATAAATTTAATTTTACGTTGAGGTGTTTGCAGTGGTTAGAAATGCCAGTTTAAACTATTATAGTAAACAGAAGCACAATTCTCCAACATTTTACAGACTTCTAATTTTATAGTTTTTCATCCTACATAATCCACTTCTTTTCAGTCCAAATGTAGAAATTAAAACTTATATTCTAACTTCTATACTGCATAAGTTTTTTTGCAAAGCTTCTGAGTGCTAACTCAGTTGCAAAGCTAACAGTACCTACGAGGCTGTATGCCTGACTGTTACTTTTTAATTGGCATAAACTATGAATTGCACTTGAGTATTTCCATTAACTTTGACAACAGGATTTGTGTTGTGCTATACTACATGTGAAAACAAACAGTTAAAATAGGACAGAATTTTTGGTCACAATTTTTGGTCACAATGCACCACCATTATTTCAACGTATTATGAACTCATGAATACCCAAATAAGCTGGACAAAATTTCATACCACTGATTTTCTGCACATATTCTCAAAATAAATATTCCTACTATCTATAGGTATTTTATAGACATAGAATGCAGGCTTCATAGTTTCATATAACAATAAAAACTGTACTATCTGTGCAGCAAGAGTTATGGGTGATGGTAAGGAGATTTTATTTGCCTTAACAATGCTAAGCTATGAGACCAAGAATAATACCAGCGCTCTTCCTTTCTCTGCATTTCCAGAGAAGTTAGATTTCAGTATCAGAAAGCATAAATCCTGAAGTTTTTAAAATCAAGCATCTAAGATGCATGTATCTGCATCCTCCATTTTACCACTAATGCTAAGTATTCTTGGCATAAATCCACTCTGCAATTTTATGAATTCAGTTGAAATCTTCCTTCCCTTTGAGTAGTGCTAACTCATGAGAGAAGCTCCAGGGAGCAAACAGCCTATGTGGAGTAAGCATTACTCAGAGTGATCAGAGGTCCTTGGAGCCAACGCAGGAGAGGTACTCAACTCATTATTCACTGCTGTCTATATCCCAACGTGGTAATTCACCAGCCAGCTCCTGGTCGCCTCTCTCACATCATGGGCACACTCACGATGAGAAAATAAATATGGTGGGCAGGGGTGCAGTCCTGTGCCACCAGGACATTTTGCATCACCTCACTCTCAGGCTGGCCTGGGCAAAGAAGGCCACTGACAGTTGGTGACATGAGTTATCTCAGCTTCCTATCCCAAAATGCACCATCTCTTTCTCAGGACTACCCTGGAGAATGTGCAGGGGCCTTATTGTCTTTTTCAGACCAAGTATGGTTGTTCCACACCTGTTTGTTAACTCCAGAGATTCCATTTGGATTGCTAGGAACAGTAGGCCTTGCTAAGTGGTTGGGGGTGGCTGGAAGACAGTTTTAGCATGACACAGAAAGAAGCTAAGGCATCAGACCACAGTGGGCCTGGGGTGCCCCCAGTATTTAATACAGAGAAACAGATTAGTCTGTGATCTGACTGATCCTCTTCACATGCCTGCCTCTCTCTTGACTACTGAGGGACACCGGGAACTTGGCTTGGACTCTTCATCTACATATCTGAAATTCAATGAGGTGAGTCAGGGCACTGATGACTCCTTTCAGCTGATGTATGAAACTGAATTGGGCTCACGTGGCTTTAATTCATAAGGTGCTGCATACTATGTGCTTGCTCCAACAATCACAAAAGCTCATACTTACCTTGGTATAGTTCAAGAATTGTGCTGGAGTTTATCAAACTCCAAACCTTTAAAGTGAATCCCTTTTTCCCATGTTTTTAAGGTTGCTTATTAACCATTTTTATGCCGAATTCTTTCAGTTCAATGGATTCAGCATCCCAATCAGACTTTTATGCTTGATTCAGCTGCCTACGTGTCAGTTTTTATAGACATTTGAGATACCAAGATATCCATACTGAGCCAGCTGAAATTACTTATGAGAGATCTGCAGACTTCTTGACTGGCAGTTGCAGCCCAGACAGGAAACTACAGAGCATCTCAAATGGCACCTAGAGACCTATTCTTACAGAGCTGAATTGCACCTTTACTGCCTTGAACTGATTATGAAATTGTGGAGACCTCCAACTTCAGTGCACTCTTCTGAAAATGAAGGCCCATGATTTATGAAAAGCAGTATGCTTTCTGATGTTTTACTGCTCTTAGTAACAGATACAGGTATGCATCCTTTACAGAGTCAGACTGCTTTTATTCTCCAATTCACAAGCGAGCTCAGTTAATATAAGGAATCTGATTCAAACCCACACCAGCATGAAAATAGAGACTGGAAATGGGACCAAAGGAAAAATTTTGTTTCAAAAGAACTGATGACATATATGTTCACAAGATAACATGTCACAGCTCCTGTACACTACCATTTGTGGATATATACAGTATGAATACACATCCAATTTTATAACTCAAGCCAAAACTTTCAATTAACTTGTGTTGCTAGCTTATGAATAAACTTTTTTTCTTTTATTGTACTGCATCTAGGAGCCATAAATAACCTGTTATGGCAAATGACATCAAAACCTCTATTCTGAAAAAGGAATAAAGTGCCTGAAATTCAACTGAATGATGTTCCTCTTACTGAGATTTCCTGGGACTGCATTTTTTTCCTTATTTTTCATTTAAGATGTTAACATAAATATGGCAAAACAAACTATAAAAATACTTTCAGGCATTCAGTTACAAAAGCTATGCTTTCCTAGGACAAAACAAAAACACGTAGATTGCTTTGTTATTTTTCACAAAACTTAACAGTTCAAAAAATATTCATTAACATATTGACAAATGTAGACCATATATAATAAACCCACATCACACAAAAACCACAACTTCTTGTCTGATGCAAGGATATGCCAGCATAACATTTTTACATGTATGTTCTGTATCTAGTTTAAAATACACTAAAAAACAGGAAGCAGGAGATGTGATCAGAAAGCATATTTGTTATTTAATCATTAACTCCTGCTCAGGCAGCTGCTGTAGACTTCATGGTTATACAGGTGTTTGAAACGGGGGGCAGGATGGGGCTGGGGGTGTGTGGTGTGTGTATAAGTGAACATATAGAAGCTCAGCTACCTCGCTGGAGTTCAAGAGCTACCTCCTGGCCCCTCTGAAAACAAGGAAGCTCTGATATTAATGTCAAAAGAGAAAGGTTTAGCGCCAGCACCACAATGGGATCCTCGCCAGAGAACTCCTGTGCTCAGGCAGAGTTTCCAAGTGTTGAAGAAAACTCTGCACGGCCACAGTCTCTGCCCATGGTGCTTTCCAAGCTCAGGGAAGATGCTGTCAATGCCCATGCAGCCACCCACAGCAGCAGCTGAGACATGGTCTTGCTTACTTTACTGAAAACTCTGCAGGTTCATGAGCACAGACTTCACTGGGGGCTGACAGGCAGAAAATCTTTTTAAAATTAGGGATAGTTACATTACATAGCTGAAGGTTTTTCTTTAACAAGTATGTTTAGTTTTTTTCTCGCTCCTTTGGGATTCTTACCTTAACTAGGTAAGAATTGTGAAGGTTAAAAAAAAAATCCCAAAGAAACTTTTTTTTTTTAATTGCTAACAGACTGAAACTTTAGCATATCAAGTTTCAGCCTGAAACCATTATGTCCCCTGAAAACAGGGGTCCTTAATGAAACTACTGATATCTCCCTAGCCATAGCAGCAGATGCTTCCATTATAAAGATTATTTCATGTCCTGATCAGATCCAGTTTAAGATTAATAAACACATTTTTTTCTTGTTACTAGTAAGTCGGGTTTGTTGTTTTTTTTTTTTCCCCCATTCCTCACATCAGTACATTAACAACTGCACACAGCTGCCAGAAGACTAAGCTGGTGTTTTTAAACAGTTCTTACCAGCTTTCTTCCAGATCTCCTCTGGCACGTATCCAGACGCAGGCCTGTGAAGGAATTCCCGATGCGATTCTGCAGGAGGCGGGGTGCGGAGGGAAAAAGAAAGAGCATCATAAGCAATGCTTGCTTGTTGAGAACAAGGCTTACAGAAATACCTTTTCCCTCTACTTATTGCTCAGAGAAAAAGATCACATGTTGCTTTTCTTTACTCAAAATAAAATGGATGCCATGGCCATAGCTTACAAATCTCACATGGACCAGATCAATGTTTAGGACTCAAATGTCTCATCTTAAGCCAAGCTGGGACTAGTTCGCTTTATTTTTATTTTACAGCATTTCAAGTGAAATCTATATGACAGTTTCCACACTTTTAAGGCTGACTTCACGAGACCAACTGAGGGAGTGACATGCTTCATTCTTTGTCATTATGTTTGCGAAAAGAAAGAAGAAAGAGGGCAACAGTCCAGGTTTGGCACTTCTGCTCTGTGAAAACAGAATGGCTACTGACGAGCGGAGATAAAAGCCAAGATGTCATTCCAGTGATTAAATAAGCTGTCCACAGAAAAAGAAAGGGGTGTTTCTCTGTGTTCAGAGCTATGCTTTCCTATATCTGAGCCCACGTTGGCAACTGTAGCTGCACGAGTTTGAAAAACAGAACCTTTAACATCAGGTTAAGCCCCTAAATACATATGCTGCCAAACAACCTCACTGGAGCTGAAGCTCGTAATTCACCCATATATTTCAATCACATTTTGACAGCTCTTTCTCCCCTCCCTCCTCTTTTTTTAAAGGGTTTAACCTCTGGGCCTGAGCCTAAGAGCTCTGAAATCAGCAAGATCCCTTCCACACTGACTTCAAAGACGCAGGATCAGACAATACAGAAAGAAAATTCACTTTGGCCTGAAATTTAGCATACAGATTCTCAGCAGATGAAAAGCTGCTCTTTTCAAATACAATTTAAGAACTGATTAACTATTTTTCAAAGTAATAGAGATGAAATTGGAAAAAAAAACAACCAAACAACCCAAAACAAAACGTTTAAAGGTAAGTTCATTGCCATGATTAGTATTGCCTGTGTGAAAGAATTAAATTGTCAAAATAAAATAACTTGATTTATTACATTAGAGACAAGGTTTGAATCTTTTTAGAAATGTTGTTAGAGATTAAACATCCTTTGTTTTACACCACCATATCTATGCATGCAGTACTCTTTATATACAGTAGGCTACAGAAACTTAAATACATTTTAAAATGACATTTAATATTGCAGACAGCTAACAAAGGTGGAGATGACAGGAGCTGCTTCAGCTACGCAGAGAGTAGGGAATCCCAATCCCTGCGCACTGCTCCACAGATGCAGTTTCTAGCACGTGAATCTGCAGACACCGACAGGGTGGACTGAATCTTCCCATCTGACAGGCAGCTGAGTGGATTTCCCCAGCTCTTCTGTTTGTCACTAAAGTATGGGATGAAAATAAAATGGATTTTTGTAGGCAGAATTTCACACCTCTCAAGTACAAAATGATGGGTGGGTGTGTACAAGATTCTGCAAAACAGCTAACTATTTACACCGATTTAATCGACTTGATAGGGGACTTCAGACCTGATGCTGAAAATGGGAAAATTCTCAGTATCGCTTGGCACATACAATTCTGGAGACGACAAATATCATTGTGTACACTTCTCTCATCCCTTGGAGGCTTTTAGACTTACAGGCATGGTGCCAGTTCAGTCAGGGACAGAGGCAGCAGCAGAAAACACTGCTTGAAAGCTCAGGAAAACGGAAGGCGAAAAATTAAAACACTCATTTGCTCTTACTGCAATACCTCCAGGAAAAGACCCAATCAGACTCCAAATGTGGCAAAACAAGAGGTCTGTTGCATTCATGGCTTGTACTTTGGGTTGAGTTTTCCCATTTGCTATTTAAGGTACCATCCACTGCATGGGGATCATAACCTTGATTTAAGACCTTAACCACGGTACTTAGTATTAAAAATAAAGAGATGTGGAGCTGATTTTTTTGGTACACGACTTTCCAAAAATGGAATTCAGTGACATAAATGACCAGATTGCCAGCTAATTGTTAAAATTTCCAAAACATAAACATCAATCAAGCTCTTATTCCAACCACAAATTATTTACATCAGGAATGAGATCCTCTGCAAGAAGAATTAAATCAAGAGCTTGTGAGAGACTTTCCCATAGTTTGGTATGGTGCACAAAAAAAGACAAGAAGCACTTACAAAGATAATGAAAACCATATTTCCCAAGCAAGAAAAATATTATTAACTTGGCTATTGTTTAGTCAGTGGTGATGAGTCAATGAAAAAAATCTTTGGGGCTAATCTACGGGACATGACCAGAGGACATAAGTCTATATTACTATTATTTTTAAGGTAAGGTAATACATTCAGATTAAAAATCTGAATTCAGCTCTAAAATCTTCAGATTAAGAATCACAAAACTGGCTCAATAAAACACAAAAGATCTTAACATGGACGTCTAGCAAACTCAAACCAAAAGTAATACAATTGAGTGAAGTCCCTAAAACACTAAATGTAAAACCAACTGCAAAAAGCCACAGTGACGAAAACACACTATGTTGACTGACTGCAGCATCCAGAAGTCAAAGTAAATTCTACCTGGAAGGAAATGGAATGAAATCAGAAAAATATTAGGAATAACCTGAAGCAACAAGACAGATCATACAGAAAAGGATAACGGAAAAGGCTTTACATGTCAGACATAATACAAAGGTTTCTTAATGGTGAAAATGCAAGTTATTATGCAGAACAACAGGGTGCACACTGCCGAATTTACTTGAAATTCGCAGCAAGGTATGGTTTGAAAGCACTTGTTGATAATCAGTCTGGTTCCTGCTGAACTAAGTGAAGAAAAACAACAAGGAAAAGAAAAAGCACATATACATAAGAGTAATCAGTACTTGTCTGCGAAGAGCTTAAATGACATAAAAATAAAATAGATTATGAATTCAAAAAATGTTTTTGGAATTTTCAATTTTAATATGAAATACACTTTTCAGCAAGAAAGTTGTTGGACTGGGACATAAGAATACACATGAGGAAAAGACACAAAAATTGGTCTCGGTTTCAGCTTCACGTTCTATTGAACAGCAGGGAAAAACATAGTATATTACTTTGTAAAATATATAGCAAAAGTATTATTTTTAGTCTATCTTTTTTTTTAATAAAAAAGAAAACATTCACAAGAAAAAAAAATCCTATTGTCACAATGTGGTGCTGGGTTCCATATGGGCCCTGGTGTGTTTATTTCAAGAATGCATTCAACTGAAAGAATCATCGACAGTTAACTGATAACCAGGTTTCTAGAGTTTAATGAGTAGAAATATCTCAGAAACTGCTTATTTTTGGTGGTTTTAAGATAAAGAGAATAGGTGCTGGATGTCCTGAAAGAGAGAGATGTGGAGAGTTGTAAGAGCAGAAGTAAATAAGGGTCTGGGAAGTGAAACTGAGACGAAAAGCTAGGACCAAATAAAGGATTTGGACTCTCACATGGTAATAAGGACCAAACCCAAGAAAACAGAATGTAAAGACTTAAAAGGAAAAGATGTATTCAAAACTGTCAAAAAGCCTAATCCATATTTGGAAAGAAAGAACAGAAGATGGGTTGACAATACAAAAGAATGGAGGTTTTTATCACTGGACAATGACATCCAAGTCCATAATAACAAAATATTCAGAAACAGAGAAGAAAAGCCGATCTTTTGAGGATCTTTTAGAATTTACTGTATTAATGAAAATACTGACAGTGACAGCAATAAAAAAAGCTGCATGTAACCAGGCCTGAACTACAGATTATTTCATATATGAAATATATATATGCTTTTATGTGCATTTATATGACTTTCATATTTCATATGCAAGTTTTGCTTCATTCTACCCTATAAGAAATGTAACATTCAGAGCAAAAAATATCAAATATTCACTGCCTTGTTTGTAAGAGTCAAGCTCAAAAGTATGTCACTCCAATTAATGAAATATATAGATACAAATCTGAAAAAGTGCAATACTGACTGAAACTACCTTCCTAACCTTCCTGGGGGCATGAGTTTCAAGTATTTTATGTACATCTTTGCTCTTCTTTGCACTCTAATAAATTTCTGTGGCTATTACAACACACCTTGAACATATGTGCAATTGCTTTAAAAAAATATTTGTGTTGTCCTTTAAAAAGAAAAGGAAAACCACACAGGTACTGTATTACTCAATCATCTTCCACCAAGATCAAGTCAGAACCGAATATTGAGAATACAAATGCACAATGTTACTGCAGCTGCAGCCCTATCTAATGGCATGCAATTCAGTATGCCACAATCCAGCCCAAACCTCCCGTGCAGCGAATGGATTAAGAGCAATACTTAATATCATCAGTGACCAGTATTACAGAGGCTTTACCTTCTAGAATTACAAGCTATAAATGTTATTGTGGTATTCACAGCATTCCCATTAGTTCATGTTGAGAATATCATGCATATCACAGCAATGCTGATTTCCTAGAGAAACTGATAAGTTATGGTCTGTGCAGTGGGTGGGGAACTGGCTGACAGGCTGCACCCAGAGGGTGCTGCTAAATAGCTCCTCTTCAAACTGGCAACCCGTCACAAGTGGGGTCCCCCTGGGATCGATATTGGGCCCAACGCTGTCTAATATCTTCATAAGTGACCTGGATGATGGGATCAAGTGTACCCTGGTGAAGTCTGCTGATGATACCAAACTGAGTGGGGAAGTGGACACTTTGGAACAGAGAGCCACCCTGCAGGGAGACCTGGATAGGCTGGAAGAGTGGGCTAACAAGAACCTTATGAAGTTCAACAAGGTCAAATGTAAGGGCTTGCACCTCAGGAAACATAATCCAGGAGTGCAGCTCGGGCTGGGATCTACCTGGCTGGGGAGCAGCTCTGTGGAAAGGGACCTGGGGATCCTGATGGACAACAAGCTCAATATGAGTGAGCAGTGTGCTGCAGCGGCAGGGAAAGCCAGCAGGATGCTGGGTTGTATCAACAAGGGCATCACCAGCAGAGACAAAGAAGTCATTACCTCACTCTACTCGCTGCTTGTCAGGCCACACCTGGAATACTGTGTTCAGCTTTAGTCCCTGCTATGCAAAAAAGATGTGGACAGGATGGAGAGGGTCCTGAGAAGGACCACAAAGATGACGGAAGAACTGGGAAGCCTGCCATATCAGGAAAGGCTGGGAGAACTGGGTTTGCTCAGCCTTGAGAAAAGAGGCTTAGGGGAGACCTTATCACCATGTTCCGGTATTTAAAGGGTGGCTACAAAGAAAATGGAGGCTTCTTTTACAAGGAGTCATATGGAAAAGATGAGGGGTAACGGGTACAAGTTACTCCTGGGGATATTCTAACTGGCACAAGATGACAATTTTTCACAATGAGAACAACTGGCCACTGGAATAATCTCCTCAGGGAAGTGGTCAATCCCACAACATTGGAAACTTAAGATTCAGCTGGGTAGGGTGCTGAGCCATCTTGTCTATTCCCTGCTTTTGCCAAGGAAGACTGGACCAGATGATCCTTGAGGTCCCTTCTAACCTGATATTCTATGTTTCTATGATTATCTGCAAATGGCAAAGGAAAGGTTTTATAATCACAGCATGAATAGACATGGAATGGCAGGAATGCCCTGGCTAACACTGGAAGTACAAGGATGAACAACCTTTAATAAAATCTACAATAGTTTTGAAAGGGTTAACATTTTTTAATGTATTAAGAAATGGCTAACCTATGTGTTTTTGACAAATTCATACACTTCTTAGAGTCCTGGATTTCTGGGGAAAATCCTGCAGGTACTGGCACTCTTCAGTTGGAGATTTCAAACTCTATTTTGTAAGATTTCCATTCAGATAAATTCAACAGACACAAAATATCAACATCACTGCAGACCTTCTGATGTGTGCCTACACTACTTATCTAGAGCCACAGCTGCACTCAATAAGGTTATAGATCTTGTTTATAACCCACGATGTTGAAGAACTCTCATCTTTAATTTATCTGACTGTGTGTATTTCAGTATACAATGTCTGATATGTGTAATTATTCACTATTAGGATGAAAGTTCCAGTTCTGCTGCAGTATGTATCACTGAAATTCTTCAGCAGAAATGGAGGACTCAGATGATGTATTATTCACTTCATAGACCATCACAGTTCATCAAGTGAATATATATAAAGTCTGAGTCATTTTTAGACTTTCATAAACATGTATTATTCAGACTGAAAAGAATGAACCCGTCTTCCCTTCAACACACTCTCAGAGAATAATTGAGAACTTGTAACCTGTTGTAGCTGGCTAATGCATGTATTGGATCACACTGCATTAAAATGAATGATCAAATATTTTAATTGAATATTTGGAATATCAGAATTTTACTTCTTAATTAAAAATACCAACAAAAAAATATCGGTCAGATACTGCAAACTGTCAAGCTCAACATGATTTACAGGGATGTCAAATTAAAAGAAGCATAAAAATCTTTGACAGAAAAAAAGGTCTACTGGCTTTAAATGATGATCAGAATCTTCTTGAATTTCTTTTGGGCTCAAACTATCTATGTTAAATTTCAGCTCTGAGTTTTTCAGCAAGAGCTATCTATGAAGACCGCAGCATAATGTTTATAGTGAGAACTTATCACTTCAATGATGATATTTTAATCGTAAAGAAAAAGAAACAAAGGCACAGACAATGTAGCCATATGGCTCCCTTTTTTCCCTCTTGCTAGTAGAGATGACGAGATGGATTTAAAGGGTGGATTACCTTGTTAAAAGAAAAAAAAAAAAAAAAAGAAAGTACAAAGGGGAATCACTGACATTTAGAATCCCTGCAGCAAAACCAATATTTACATGTTGTGGCACTTTAATTAAAATACTGGAGGAATTTTTCAACCCCTTCATCCTCACTTCAAAATTAAACTAAACAGCCCTAAACAGAACAGTGTCTCAAGGCTCACAGACACTCCTTCAATTTTATTATACCTCTGAATGTTAGAAGTTTTAATTTTGTTAACTAGATTACTGCCAGATTATAAGAAATGTAAGGATCACCTTTCCATAAAATTCAAAGTGTTTTCTGCCCTATATGTCAGACATAATAGCACTTCTTAGCAATGTTTACAATTGACGTGGACGCTACATCACTGAAGTAATCAAAGTTTTATGTCCATGAGTCTTGGAAGTAGTTTTTAAAGCCAAATAACCAAAATAGACATATTAAAATTGAAATGGGCTCACTGCAAGCGGTTCAGTTGTACTCACAGTGCTGAAGAGGTGACTGGTGTGTCCAGTGCCAAAGGCTGTGCCATATACTGTCTTTTTAAGCAAACAGACTTTGTCATTTCCAAGAATTCATCTTGATAAAGACCCAAACAGAATTATAATATTGAGCTCTAATGGTATGTCTGATCTTCACTTTATCTTTTGTTGCTGTTCTCATGGTTATGACTATTTTTCTTGGATTGTACTATTAAGTTGTGATGACTGTCTTGAGTTCCAGGTTCTTTGGGGAAATTATAAAAAAGTAGTTTCCGTTCATATTTTTACCTAGTAACTGCACTTAGAAGCACCATGGCCTGGCTATTCTGGCATCATAGCTTTACTAGAGAAGGATGCCACTGCTTTTGATCTAGGGGCTTCCTCAAGTGTTCCTCCCAAAGCTGCAGATGTGATCAACATTTCAGATGCCATATTTATGAGTCTTTATCCACATTACATTTAACACTATTCATACAAGCCATTACCTGAATGCTTCTTTCTGAGAAGGGCTCCTCTAGGGACTAGACTTATTAGTGAAGTTGGGATCAGCATTTCCATAACCCTTCCTTTCACTGACTGAAGTGAATTTATAGAACTATTGACTCGGATCATTTGACACGCATAAAAAAAAAAGGATTTGTTTGTTACCAGGAGGCACTAAATATTACAGTGGTAACTCTAGAGATTTACCAAGAGGACAATGGAGAGGACGTTAGATGTGTTTTTCTGTTTTTCTGTTTGCAATTAATTAAGTTGTAGATTTAATAGATTATTCTTAATGGCAAAAGGAAAACACAGCTTTAAATAAAATACAGTTCCAATTCTGCTAATGACCACAGTTTATGATGATTTTGAGTAGATGGCATTCAATATGGAAAATTTACTTTTTTAAAGATAAATACTACACAAACAATCATAGTTTGCTATTCTGTCCAAAAGAGCAGAGAACAATAAAAAGGCATTACCAAGATCTGTTTCTTTACTACACCTGCCATAAAAGTGAGGGGATGGCACACAAGCAGGCTTACGTATTAATAAATTACAGAAAACTCAGAAAATAAAAGCTTGGTTTTATATGGCAGAATCATCTTGCAGTAGTCATGCGAGGTATTGTGCGAGTGTGACTGTGAAGGTCTGCAAAGGATGAAAGTCCAAGTGCTCGGTCTGCTCTTCGCAAGTGGGCTTTGCAGCTTGAGCCAAGCTCTGAGCAGCTCTGTGTAACTACACAGCGAGCAGTACCCAAACTAGCTCAGACACAGCTGCATGAGCTTCAGCAGTGGACACACACCCAGGAGGATCATATGCGCATGGCTGTGGGCATCCCAGATATTTCCTTCTTATACGGAAACCAAGCACAGCTAAGAAGTACCCATATCTTTTTATCTCTCTCCATTTCCTTAGAAGGACAACTTCCAAGTCATTTGATTCAAGAAGGTGAAAGCCCTTGGTTTCACAGCGCTAACAATCCAGAAGCACCTACAGATGTCCTTAATCAAGCAGGTAAGGGAGGGAGACAGAAGGGACGGAATGTCAGTGCACATCTCATTGCTCTGCTATCCCTACATGACAGTCTATCCTCCTGCCCCACCACTCTCAGATGTTGCTGAATGGAAAGCAAATTGCCAAGCACCACCCAAAAACCCAAGCCATTTCACATGTAAACATGATTATTAGGGCATAACAGTTAATTCAGTAGTCAGCAGAGAGGAATGTTTCATCACTATCACAGAAGAAGAATCAGAAGAACAAACATGAACTTCATCTAGCACTTAGATGAGCTGAAAGAGGACCAGTAGACCATTTTTAATAAGGATACCGTACCTAATGTAACTGGATCTGGATTCACTGGACTCTGCTGCCTGGAATGACTACTGCTGCTGTTACCACCTTTTTTTAAATCTTCCGCATCACTGTACCGCCGTATCCAGTAATTAAGCTCCTCACGGTCTGCTTCTTGACACCGCCGTAGTACAGTGAGAGATCGCCTTGTTTTTTCCACCATGTCCATTATACAGTTTAACAGCTATTCACAGCAGTGGATGGAGCAGAGAAACAAAAAAATAATATTTTATTCATAAACTGACAGAAAAACAAAGAAAATGTTAATGTGCTGAGTGCCTGGGTTTTAATAATGAAGGAGTCTCTCCCTGTTATCTCAAATACAGCTGAAAAAATCTAGTCGGAAGAACAACAATCCCTTCCTGTTTAACTGGAGATCCTAAATTGTACAGATATGGATTTCTGGGGGGAAGGCCACAGACAGGGAGGCAAAGACTGAACAGACTAGTCCCACCACTAGTATCACATGGCAGCACAGAGGCCAGGAAATCTGGTCCAGAACTGATGCCTACAAATGTTATAAGAGCTAATAAATTTGAAAAACAAACCCAATGTGTCCCATATCCAGGGTTTATAGACCAGAGTCCATTCCCCTTGTGGCAGCCTGTAATAATTAGGATACTGCAGGAGGCACTTAACAGCAAGGCCTGGTGTGAGCTACCTAATGGGGAACATCAAGCCCTCTGATTTAATCACCAATGCTTTCAAAACTTGTCCTGGGATTCAGGTTTGTTTTAAAAGAAAAATTTTAAATTCCTGTCTTAGAAGGGCTCCTTTCAGACTATTATACGTAAGAGTATATTTAGCCCTTACATGGTCAAGGTGTTTCCACTCTTCTGCCCATTCTCTGTCTGTTAGCCTGTGATCAATCATTTCTTCTTGACGTGTGCCATGCAACCCTGCCAAAAAGGAGCAAATCATGTTTACCATCTTGGGAGTCCTCAGGAGAAGGGTGGAGGAAGAGCCTATCAGACAAATATATCATTAATTACCCGGTCTAGTATCAGGAATGCCACCACAAAAATAAACAGATACTTAAAAATTTTGTTCTAAACTCTCTTTAGCACTTTTCCCCACATAAGATGCTACTGTTTTATTCGATTTAATGTATTCAATTCCACAGGTTCTGTAGGTTGCAAGATAACCTCTCAAAAATGGAACTAACCCTTTCTGACTATATACAATTATAATATATATATATAACATATAATACAATATATAATTTTTCATTTGCGCTACTTGAAGGAGTCAGCAAGACAATCATTTGGTTACTCAATGTATTGAATACTAGCTGTACTTCAGAGAGTTGAAAAAATATTAGTATAAACTCAATGTTATTTCACTAAATGCAGTAATTACTACCATGTCAACAGAGCATCATTAAGGGTTCATCCCTTCACAGATGTTTAAACAACATGTGGTTAAAATGTAGCACATATATCAGAGCAGCTGACATGATACAACCAAGCCAGTATTTATTATCAACACTCAAGAGGAACCGACACTTGCTCTTTGTTTAGCCTCCTCCATACAGATGCTGAGTATTTGTAAATGTTCCTCTTTTATTGAAGATTTGTTTAAAATAAGGAATAAGTGCAGATGTGAAGCAAGCCAGGCAAAACCAAGAGCATCAGACATCCCATTAAACCAAAACGTGCTGCGTGGGGTGTGGCTGGTGCTTCTGCTGTTCTCATCCTCTGCAGACATCCCCACACTGCACTGCAAATCTTGAGATGTCACACATGAAACACTTCTCCGAAGGCTAATAACTTTCCTCTAGTCTAAGCTGAAAACAAGGTATACCAATGTTGTTATCATCACAAATGTGGCATTAGAAAAAAAATAAAAGGCTCTACCTATCCTTGCCTGACAGACACCCGAGTGTCCATGTCATCTATGCAGCTGTGAAAGCACGGGTTCATCCTCCTTCTGACTGTCTTGCTTTAGAGTGTAGCAACGACACAACTCAATCCACTGTTACAAATATAAATCTGAAACAAAGCCATTAGAAGTAGCTAGATGGACAAACAACTATAAATGCTATGTCTGCATGGCAGATAGATTTAATCAACAAAAAAACCCCTGTTTACCATACAGAATATAATTACAAGGAAAAGAGAAACCTAAGAAAACAATGCAGAAAATTGACATGCCTTACCCATAGGTCTGTTTCTGTCCCTGAGGTCCCTGTGATTGGGGTGTCTGTATGAGTCCCTGTAGTGGTGGGCAATGGCCATATCATCCAAACGATAATGCTGAGGTGGAGGTGGGGTGGGATGAGGCAGACCATTGGGCTGATAAGATAAGCCATTATTTGGACTGTACCGCTGGCCTGGGCTAATAGTGCAGGGCCGCTTGCTTGGATGCTCTGAGTGCAAAGGCTCTCTGTCAAAGCCATTTTCTTTGGTTCTGAAAAACAAAACAAAGGAACTTTAATTCGCTTAGTGAGCAGAGTTGCTCAGGAGCATGCAGCCCCACCTACATGTGCAGCTTCAGGAATTAAAGCTTGTTCTTCCACTTTGCCCCAAGTGTGTGGTGTTGCAGAACATTTCATAACACCGCTCATTCAAAATATAGAAAGGACATATTCACTTTGTCTAACTTGAGAAATAGTAGCAGGGTGAGCCTTCCAATGGAGCGCCTTAAAGAGCTGGGCTGGAGAGCGAGCAGCCTTTGCTGAAATCACTGGCTGATGGGACAGATACACATGTACTTACAGAGCTGAAACAACTGACACATGAAGCCAGAGGCTGAGAAATTCCTGCTTCCAGTAGTGCTACAGCATATAGTGATTAGGGCAAATTTGCAGTTAAAGAAATGTGTTTTTTTCAAGAGGACAGAACACAGTCTTAAGGTAATGCACATCAGTGTGCTGAAGCTCAGCTCTATGTAATGCCAGGATGAGCTCCCATCAAGATCAGTGTCACACTGAGACTTTGGGCAAGACTGACTCTAGACGATGAGAAATGCTTCCTTCACAGAGTTTTGTACCATCTGGGCTATCTCAGTCAAAGGTGCTGTGAGTGTCATTAATTTTGCAGGAAGATGCGGTTAGACTCAAGTCCTCAATAACGTTTGAGATTTCCCACTCCATTACTCTTAGACAGGGGTTCTACATTCAGGCAACTTTGAAGAGTTATCGGAGAGAAAGGCAGTTTTTTATGTTATAAATACTTGTTAATTCAATGCATAATCAGCTCCAAAGAGACATCATTTCCAAAGACGTCTCTACTTTGCACCTCTGCTTGAGAACCTGGAACTCACACTGAACTAATTTTCTGTTGAAATAGTAAAAGAAAGGCTAGAGTTACTTCAGTGGGTTCACAACTCCTTTTAGGGAAGATTCATTTCACAGAGTATGGTGGTTTTTTACCACTAGAATAAACAAAACCTACAAAACATTAGCTTTGAACAGAAAGGTTATTAGATATGAATATTGCAAACTGTTGAGGTTGCACCCCTCCATTCAAAAACCTTTACTGAACAACTGATATATTCCAGCCTTTTTTAAAAAGAACTTTCTCCTCTGTGATTTATGAATGGCATAATATAACTTCCGAGTAAAAACACAACTTTTTGTCACTTTGACATGCAGGTAAATTTGATCTATTTTTCTTGTTTGCCTGCTATTAAAACCAACTTCCCTTCAATAAACCCTCCCCCACGAATCAACCAACCTCGAGGGATTGTCTGTGGAGAAACGCTCAATGTATTAATTGTTGCCCCTCAATAGGTTCACTTTTAATGTCAATGAGAGGAAGGATGAAACCAAATATTTGCCAATATCCACTGGGAGAGAGGATCAAAGTAAGATCTTGCAATTACCAGCAGGAAATTAAAAGATGGGTTGCGCTGTTTTCAGAAGGAGTATAGAGATTTTCCAGGGACCTCACCACAATCACTAATGACAGAGAAGCTGCAAATATATATATATTTTATTATACCTTAACTTGGCAAAGAGGGGAGAATCTTTCACCAATACAGCAGGACAGCTGTTCTAATTTTGGGCAGAGACATGAAAGACATACTTTGTTAAAGTGACGTATGCACCTTGTTCCAAAGCAAACACAGGATAACTGTGAAAACTCCTAATTAGGAAAACCTGAGGACCACCATATATTTGTAATGACTTTTGGCATGATGGAGCTGTTTGCAATAACTCCCAATGGGTAGTGATGTTTTTGACAGCTCTCCAAGACAAGTTTTGTATTTAGTTGCTGGTGTGTGTTTTCTTTGCACATATCTACTCAAGCTCAATGTCTAGGTCTTTCAATTGTAAAAATACTATGCAAGCAAAAAATGGACTTTCTTGCATGTACAAGACAAACTATTCATTTGCCAAAGTTCATTAGTGTTATGTTTAGAATGATCTCTAACTAAGAAGGGGGGGTGGAAATCAGAAACTGTAAATAATTAAATAACTTCATTGACCTTTTTTGATCACTCAATGTAGGAAAAGCAAACCAGAAAACTGTGACAAGTAGGAATCTACTTTTCTTTCTCTGCACTATAATTAGATGTTAAAAACATATGTTTTCATACAAGTGTACATATTTGCCCCTTAATGTAAAAGTACTTTTGTGCTTATTTAGGAATGCTTTGAATGCTTTGTACTTAATTACCTTAACTGGAATGCACCGTATTAGCTTTGACAACACACCAGCAAATCCATTTCCTTCAAGAACCCCGAGTTTAACTAACACAGAAATTAACATTAACATTGAAAACACATTTACTGAAATTAAATTCCTATTTTTTTGTGTTATGCTGCGTAATGGCTGTTGGTTCTTTTCTGGGTGTTAAAACCTTAATTCTACAATTTGTTGTTATATTTTCTGCACTGACCAAATGAACAACTTAGCAGAATACCAGAATGAGACTGTACATAAACTCATTTTGTGTTTCTCGCCATATAAAATATACAGAAAGGTAACAACTTTCAAAGTCTCATCAGAACAGGAATCACTGGCAAATTTATACCTGAATATAGTGATAAAAGACAAAGTACTAAAGAGTGCCGTAATTCAGATGCCCTGAACTCAACTTCGTACTCTGCTTCTGATCTCTGTCCTACTCATTTTTCCAGGTCTCACCCTCTTGGGACAGCAGCATTTCCCCAGGTGCCTGGGGAAGCACTCCCATTTCACAGTAATTGGCAGACCCATGTGAGTACTAGTTCCAAATCCAAAACTGCCACAATTTACATCTGATTTCATCTTATTTTTATCTGATCCATCTGATTTTGCAAAGCAACAAGCTGTAGAGAAGAAATAATACTGAATGTGTAGGAAGCCTGACATATTTTCTTGTTTCTCTTTTTCTTGCTCCCATTGGTCACATTTTCCTTGACGTGCACTGTTTGAAAAACTGGTGGCATGATAAAGATTGGGTCCTTCACCTACAAACATGCAAGGGGTCGTTTTACTCGAAGCCATGATTTACTCAGATTAAAGACAGCAGAATAGATCAGTAGTCTGTACCAATTTAACAGACTTTATGTTGCTTGTAAATTACCACTTCATTTTAAATTATTGCAATTTATGGATATTTTCCTGGGTAGGAAATCCAATCGTGCAAAACTGCCTTGGCTGGAAAATTAAGTTTCATCTGATCATAAGTATTACATCAATTTCAAAGAACACCAAAGTCAACTTGTAAGTAGGAGGCAAAGCTGTTCATCTGCTATTTGTGCAGGATACTTTGATTTAAACTGGGCTTCCACCAATAAAGTCTTGATGACCAAACAAGTGATAATGCTTTGCTGGAATAAAATACTTATTTTGTTTATAACACTGTGCTACAGAAAAGATTAATATTGCCTTGCTAACCGTTCATATTAAGAAAATTCATTTTAAATTCCTCATAGTTACACTTGGCTTACAAGGAGCATAGCTGTAAGAGCAGTGAGTATCCTTCACCTTATTGAGATGTGGGGAGCTTCTTCAAATAAGATTCACCTAACAGAATTATCAAAGTCGGTCTCTGTATCCATATATCCAGGTACCTTCAAAATGAATTCCTTGTCAGGGGTGCCAAGGGTAGAGCAAGCACAGCAGCACTTTCTAAAGTCACAAAATAATCATGACCACTTTTGTTTTCTTCTCACTCAAAATTAGAGCTATTCTAACAGATTTTTTTGCTATCCTGTATCCAGTTTGTAGGCAGCTGTCATAAATGTAGAGTCACTATATGACACGCTCATGTGCCATACAGCCATTCCCAGCAAGCTCAAAGAATGACTAATTAGCAAAAAGCCTTTCGTGGTTAATGTATTTCAAATCATGTTATTTATAACTAAGCATTCATTCACTGAAATAAATACTCACATTGGTCCAAGTTCCTTTGCTTTACTACAGCAGAATGTAAACTCCAAAAGTTGTAAACAAAATACAGTGAATACTTTGTTCATGACATGTCATGAACAAATTACCAAAATGTGTTGTCTCCTCAGGTGTCAGTTTTTCTCTCTTGCAGTGACTGATGGTTCCCAGTGTTATTACAGAAACAGATTGATCTTTTTAATGAGCTAGTTTAATAGACTCCAAAATCTCACCGTGGCTGCTCATCCGTGTCAGACCATATGCACCAAGAAAACATTCAGTAAAACACGAAGCTCTGCTGTCAGATTGCTCTATAAAACCTCACATACAGTAGACTTGGATATGCAGATAAATAACCAGAATTGGAAAATGCATATGCAAAAAAGGTTCTGAAATTATAAACAGAAAAAATTACTGTATGTGAATTTTCTTTAACAAAATATCACGAGGTGGAGGTGGTTATGTGCAACACACATGTTCCACTTCCTTTGCCTAATCTCTTACTGTATTGTACCGATCTTGGAATCAGCAGCATGCAGTTACTCATGCCCGAAAGAAAAAGGTAAATAGAAATATGTATATATTTCTTATATATATGTGTCATCTACACATATATTCATCTATATATGAGAGATATATATTATATACACATTATATACAATGTGTGTATATGCACGCGCGTGTGTGTATATATATATAAATAAATCAATCATATCCCTTGGTAATTGAAAAAGAAACCACAATTTACTTTAGTGAGAGACATATCTCCAAACAAAATTATTCCAATTGCATTTAGTTCCCCCGGAAAGATGTTGCCTTTTAGTAATTTTTTTCCATATTCTAGCAACATGGTCACAGCAAACCCTCCTCTTAAAAGGATGTCTCATATCTTTTACTGTATATTTGAAAACTACTTAAATATCTAAACAAAAGGTGTGTATAAATACATACATACATACATACATACATACATACATACATACATATTTCCAGATGCTTCCTCCTGCTCCTCTGTAAACAATTAAAATAATTAATAGTGCAATGAGTATAAAGCCAGACAAGTATTTGGTTTCAATACTCACTCATTCCAGGCATGTTCTGACTCTGAGAACAGTTTTTTGTGGCTCATTGACTTACATAATTCTAATTAAAAGGTATTAAACCTCCCATTCAGTAAACTTAAGAATTTTTCCAACAGGATCTTCTTCTTTTTACTAAATCTGTAGTACAAATACTCCTGAGTGCACGAGACAACTCCACTGAACTTGGTTCAGCCAGAACTATCATATGAGTTTATTTTTTTCTGTATAGGTTAAATCACAGTCAACAGAGAAGAAGGTGTGACTAATTAGTGACAGGGTTGTTTGATATTGCAAAACCCACTTATTTTTTAAGATCAATGCACCATTCCAATAGGTGAGCTGGATAATCTCTTTCCAGGTCTTTCATGGCAGCAAAGAATATCAGGGTCAAAAAATAAAAGATGGGTTATTCTGAAACGTCACTTCCCCAGAACTAAGGAGTCTAATTTCAGGCAGTGATTGACAGCAGCTGCCAATTGATAGCTTTGGCACCTTGGAGTGTGCAGGTCAGTGGGACACCCCACATTACAGCCCCTCCCTGCACCCCAAGAACTCAAAGGCAGGGTCTTACTCACAACTTGGAAGTTAAACTGTCTACCCCTCACCCCAAAAGCTGCATTACTACCTGGAGAGGAACTGAAGACTCCCTGAGCTGGACAGAGCCTAAGAGAGACTTCAACTGAGAAGCCAAAGGCACTGGGCTTGTGAGCAGAGACTTCCAAGTTTCAAGAGCATCTATGTGTTTTAACTAAAAAGAAACACTGAGAAAATCCATAAACCAAACTTAAATCTCTCTAGGTCTACGCCTCTGTTTTCAGTAAAAGATGAAGGCTGACTAAAATATTCTGATTTGGTGGTCCCCTTATGAGCTACTCCTATGTCCTTTTTGCTGTAAGACTAAGACAGGGTCTTTTCATTACTGTTCTTGTACCAGTCTTTTCCTGTACCACCCATCTCCTCTGATGCAACCAGGACTGAAGGCACTATAGGTGAGACTGCGCTTATTAGAAAATAACTGAAATTCAGCACTGTTAAACTGGGTCTCAAAGAGAGGCAGTATTGTTCCAGTATACTAAGGAAGAAAAACAAAGGAAATATTTTATTGACCATTCTTCCTTGTGGTGTTATGGGAGAAGCAAGTAATACTGCTCTCTATTAAGCAAAAAAAAAGGTGAGCTAGGGCTGTCAGAAAGGCACATTGCTCTTCTCTGTATTTTCTGTCAAGCAAGACCTCATGGGCTTATGAGATAATTTAATGTGTGTATTTCTACTTGTAGGAAAAACACTGTGTCTGCTACTGACACTGGACTACTGCATGCTGATATTCAAGTTATTTACAAGATGCACAAGATTTTATGAGATCTTAATAGACACTTTGGTACACTACTCTGAAAAGACTGAGGATATGCAGTAGAACTGCCCCAGGGAGCTAAATTTTAGCTTTGGAAATGTTATCTCTTTGCACGGAGTAAGAGCCTACATGGAAAATGTCTGAAAATTAATCATCTTTCTTGGATGCAGTTAGCAGGTTTGCGTTAACACCGATGGCTGTTGTGGTTTAACCTAGTTGTCAGGGAAGAATGATGGAAAGAGGGTACACATAAAAGATCTTCTGTGCTGGTATCTTTATTTTCTTGCTGGTCCACAGTGATTTCCCTGAAACACAATCTAAAGCAAGCTAATTTCAAATACCTTCACATTTTTGTTTATCTAATAGCTACGTTACTTTAATTTTCACTTTTAGCTATGAGAAGCTTAAAGTTTTACTATGAGCTTTCAGACTTTGTTTTCATTTTGTGCTATCTCTGCCTGTCCTTACACAAAAATGTCACCTGTACAAACATGCAAGCCTTCCTGATTTTGGAAATATTCACCCTTTTCACTTAAAAGATAACTGGTACACTTGCCATGCAGGTAGTGGCATTTGGCAGAACAGCATTATAAAAGTTTTCTGCAAAATAAAATCCATGGGAAACAAAGTTAAGAAAAATACAATATTTGGGCCGTGGTACAATGTATAAGATAGCTGAATTTCTAACATTATCATGGGAAGACAGTTAAAAATAGACAACCACAAGAGTCTTTTTCTTGTAACACTAAACAAAGAACTTTATTCAAATAAGAAAAACTGTTCTATATCCCTAAAACTACTGTACTTCACACACACGCACTTGCTCGCTCTGTTTTTCCATGGGCTCTTTCTCAGCTCAACAACAAAACAGATTTCAGTGAACATTTTTCCTGTTTGGAAGAAATATCCTCATGCATATTGGATATATGAATATAGAAATGTGTCACAGCAGAAGTCAAAGCCCTGATTGCATTCTGGAGCTTGCCTTGTACTTTCCAATACGAGTGCCGAGCCACTTTCCCCATATTTACCGTTTAGTCCAACAAAACCTCAAATACAAAGGCCTTGCATATGGACCTGGAATGGTCTGCTGCTCACCACTTTATGCTGCACAGAAATACTAGACACCATATAGTAGGGTACTGGCTAGCCAGTATTACTTCTATGTGGATATTACCACAGTGTGTACTCAGGCAGTTTTGCTGCCCGAATCAATGTGCATATATTATACTTATATACAACAGAGATATATCTGTACATGTATATGTGTATGTATGTATATATTTATTTATTTATTTATTTATATGTGTATATACGCATGCATAAATGGGTCCTGTTGCAATAGGACAAGGGGCAATGAGTTTAAACTAGAAGAGGGTCGATTCAGACTAGATATAAGGAAGAAATTTTTTATGGTGAGGGTCTTGGAACACTGGCACAGGCTGCCCAGATAGGTGGTAGATGCCCCGTTGCTGGAAACATTCAAGGTCAGGCTGGATGGGGCTCTGAGCAACCTGATCTAGCTGAAGATGTCCCTGCTCATTGCAGGGGGGTTGGACTAGATGACCTTTAAAGGTCCCTTCCAACCCAAACCATTTTATGATTCTATACAGACATACACAGGGGTAATCTGGCTGTAACGTGTCTGTAATGAAGGCAGGACCCACACCCAGGAACCACCACCCCAGTACCACCCAGGAAACCACCTACACACTTCCCCCTCACTAGTGGAGCTCCGAAAATTCAACACATGGGCCATTTATGAATTAGGCGTGAAAGGCGTGGCCGTGCTCACCTGTCTGGAGTTCGCCTCTTCCCGTTTTCGTTCACATCGAGAAGCAGCTCTGAGGAGTCAACAGGTGAGGTGGTGCTGGCATCCAGAAGCAGCTGTTCGTGCTGGGCGAGGTACTGGGCTGGGTTCTGCTTGGCTAGCCTTGCACAGTGCAGCAGCTCCCGCTGCAGCAGGGGCAGATTGGCCTGCAAGAGCATTGTACACGTTAAGAGGGTGGCCTGCAGGAAAGATTCAATGGAGATGTAGCAGAAAAATCAGAAAATCGAAGGAAAGCCTGCTCTGAGATGAGACTGCTGCAGGCATCCTTAATTAGGTTTGTTGTGGTTAGGTGTCTGAAAGCAGGCAGCCTCCTTACGGGGTCAGGTTGTGGCTGTGGTAAGTACGTGTGGAAGGATGAGAGTTTACTAAAAATGGAAAAGTGTAAATGCTGTGAGAAAACCAGGTCTGAGTTCTACATCTTTAAAAGAGGAAAAAACACTGCCCTGGCTGACTTCATCACCTTTCTTACTATCCAAAACTCGAGTTTCTATGGAGCAGCAGTTTTCAGCAAGTACAAACTTTTTTCAGTATTTGTTTCCCACTCAGACTGTAGTTAGTACTCAGAAATCATTTGAAATCATAGGAGAACAGGATTGCCCTCAGCTTTCCCATTACACTTGCAGTTACACACTAAGATAAAGATTACAACAAAATCTCACGTACCAGAGCTTCAGTTAATCACCCAGAGGGCTATGACCCTCCTCCTAGCCAGATGTAGCTTGAAGTATTTTTAACCTTCCTCTCAAGGCCCTCCTGGGATTGGGGTCATGGGCTGGAGAGTACCAGGACTCAGACAAAGATAACTGAAAATGCTCATTGATCCCTGGGTGGCACATTTTGCCTATCTACTGGGGTCATAATTAGTCATACTTCTTGCCAGATTTGGGACCAAGGTGGGATTGTATGTCCTTCCCCTCGGCAGAGATAGTTACACATCCTGTGAAACATCTTCCTTTCTTTGCTGCACATGCATACCTCAATAGTAAGGTAGTCCAGTCATTTCTTATCTACTTATTTGTGCCATAAGGTGATGTGCCCTGACCTCTCTTGCTCGATGCCTAGTGCACAGTGCATTGTTGCCTGGCGATTTTCAAGTATTGGAATAAGTTCCATCATGACCTCTAGTAACTAGAGATAAGACAAAGAACTCCAGTGGTCCCCCCTTTGCTTTTCAAATAGCTCCCATCAGGGGGAAACAAAAAAAATCCTTTTTTTTTTTCCTAAGTAACAGAAAAATATTTCTTAAGTCAAAAAAGTTCTGAGAGTGATGTGCAGAGAACCAAGCACAAAAAGCAGATGTTCTGGATGATGTTTGGGCACAGGATCTTGCTCAATGACTTTGCTAGCGTTATAACAATAGCAAATGCTCCAGCACCTGTTGCTGTATCGTAACAGTAGATCCAGTGTGCAACAAAAAATGCCAGAATAGGGTCAGTACATATGCACCTTTCAACGGGGGGGTGGTGTGGGGGGTGGTGTGTGGAAAAAATGCTATCACTTATTCATCTTAGAATGGGAAGACAGCCAGTTGTGGAACATGAAGTCTTTTCAGACCTACATAGAACACAAATATTTTGTGAAAGTAGCAAAAAATATCTTCTTTTGGTTATTATCTGTCACATTTTTGTCCAGGGCTACTATGTAACAGACAGATATATTGAATGCTTTTGTGAGCAGGGTTTTTCACTTGTTTTAATTTCATTGTTATTTTTTAAAAGCTCACACAAAATCAAAGTCAAGACACCCATCTATGTAAACGACCTCACGTGGCAGAAAATGATTGAAGTTTACATATATTTACAAATAAGTATCTGGAGGAAATAATAGGATCAGACTTAGGATTTTAATAGTGCTGCATACTTGGAAGAGGTATCATCACATCTCAGCATGACTATGAGGTAGAAATATTAAGTCGCCACTTTGCATTTGAGAAATCAAGGAAAAAAACAACATATTTGTGTTCCTTATCCACTATCACAAAGGGACCCATTTCATACATGGGCACTCCTGGCTCCTGGAAACAACCAAATTTTGAACTGGCTAGCAAAAACTTTTACTTATCTTACTTGTTTCCCTTCTGCTAAAGAAATGCTCATTCCTGCTCTTTAATCATAAACATGAAGATTTAATGTTATAGGTGTCCTTTATTTTAAATAAATTGAACTTGTTTTCTGTGCACAGAACAGACATGTATAGCTTTTAATATATTTATTATACATGGCCCTACCCAGTTTCTTCATTTTTTAGAAGTTATTCTAGAAAATTATGTATGACATGCATTATAATGCCATCAGACAACATTTGGGCAAAGACTTAAACTCGCAGTGAAGAAAAGCAGTATTTTTAAAC